>NC_037689.1:28766662-28792642 GCF_003255815.1 Theropithecus gelada
AGAGAGAGAGAGAGAGAGAGAGAGAGAGAGAGAGAGAGAGAGAGAGAGAGAGACAGGGTCCTGCTCTGTTGCCCAGGGTGGAATACGGTGGCACAGTAATAGCTCACTGTAGCCTCAAACTTCTGGGTTCAAGCAATTTTCCTGTCTCAGCCTCCCAAGTAGTTGGGACTACAGGTGTGTTCTACCACGCCCAGATAATTCTTAAATTTTTTGTAGAGATGAGGTCTTGCCATCTTGCGCAGGCTGCTCTCAAACTTCTGTCCTCAAGTGATCCTCCTACACTTGACCTCCCAGAGTGCTGGGATTACAGGCATGAGCCACTGCACCTGGACAGATTGTTTTTTTACATTTATGATGATGTTGCCTTTATATCATGTTCGATTCTGCCTTTTACACCCTAAAATTATACCATGAGGTTTTATATATGACAAAATATTCTTCAAAAATTGAGAATATTTTAGTGTGTAATTAATTTTTTCATCAAGTCTCCTACTTCTTAGTTTTCTAACCCAACTGTTGGCATGCCGTAATATTTGCCAAATCAGTGGGTTAAAAACAGCATTTTCCTTGTGTTTAAACTTTAATTTTCTTTGATTTCCTGGTGAGGTTGAACATTTTCCATAATTGTATTAATTTATAATTGTTTTCTCATTCATCATTTGTCTTTTGCCATTTTAAAAAATAATAGGATGTTGATTATTTTCTCTGTTGATTCCCCTTTTTTCCTTCCTTCCTTCCTTCCTTCCTCCCTCCCTCCCTCCTTCCCTCCCTCCCTTCTTTCCTTCCTTCCTCCCTCCCTCCCTCCTTTCCTTCCTTCCTCCCTCCTCCCTTTCTTCCTCCCTTACTTCCCTTCCTTTCCTTCCTTTCCTCCTTTCTCTCCATCTTTCTTCCTTCTTCCTTCCCTTCCTTCTTCCCTCCCTCTCTTCCTTTTTTCTCCCTCCTGCCTTCCTCCTTCCTTTTCCCCCCTCACCTTTTCTCTCTCTCCTTCCTTCTTTCATTCCTTCATTTTTCCTTCCTTCCCTCCTTCCCTTCTTTCTTCCTTTCCTCCCTCCCTTCTTTCTTCCTTTCCTCCCTCTCTCCATCTGTCCTTTCTCCCTCCTTCCTCCTAACTTCTTCTCTCCCTGCCCTCCTCCTTTCTTTCCTTACCTTCTTCCCTCCTCACCTCCTTCCTTCCTTCTTCTCTGCTTGCGTCCCTTTTTGCCTTCCTTCTTTCCCTCCTCCCTCCTTCCTTCTCTCCCTCTCTTGCTCCCTAATCAGTTACTTATGATACCCTTCTGCACTCTGAGACCATGGATAATCGTGATTGTTTTGCTGAGCTGTTTTGTGGCCCCACATGGCCCTAGGCCAGGCACTGCTCAGTAGCAGAGCTTCAGTTGCCTGTTGTAGACACACTGGTGGGCTTGGGCATGTGTGGTACCCAGACTCCATGGACAAGGGAAGAAGAAATATAAGATTTGGGGCTCTCGTTATACCTGATGTAAATGACGAGTTGATGGGTGCTGACGAGTTGATGGGTGCAGCACACCAACATGGCACAAGTATACATATGTAACAAACCTGCACGTTATGCACATGTACCCTAGAACTTAAAGTATATATAAAAAAAAAGATTTGGGGCTCTCTGTTAGTAAAATAAACCCCTTGGGCAATTGCACGATCATCCATGCTAGCACAGGAAAGCTCTTAGCAGGTGTTTCTCCTTCCAGTTTACTTTGAAAGAAGAGGGGGCTTTCCCTGCCTACACACCAACATCCTGATTTCATAGTGAGGAAGAGAAAGAATGGGAATTTAATCATTGCAATTATTATTCATCATTTTTTGTTGTTCCCCCCAAGCTAAAAGTGACAACTCTGTGCTGTGGTTCTTTGGGGATCTTGCATGTGAGAGTGCAACCATAGAAAAGGACATCAACTGGGCATGAAGGCTTCCTCCCCATACTGACTAGTAGCTTGCTTGGGAGCAGAGACCTTCAGCTTGAGGAGCAAATAGTGGGCACTCAGTGTATTCACTGACTTTATTCAGGGGCCAATGCAACTGTGTCTGGAGGGGTTGGCTGGTGTAAAACTCTAGGTTGGAAATTACTTGGTTTTCTTTTTCTTTTTTTTCTTTCCCTTTTTTTTTTTTTTTTAGACAGGTTCTTGCTCTGTTGCAAGAGCAAGGCACTCCAGGCTGGAGTGCAGTGACCTGATCATAGCAATCTCTTCCTCCTGGGCTCAAGTGGTCCCCTCACACACCACCACCATACCTGGCTAATTAAAAAACAAATTGTACAGACAAGGTCTCTGTATATTGCCCAGTCTGGTCTAGAGCTCCCAGGCTCAAGCAGTCTTCCTGCCTCAGCCTCACAACATGCTGGGATTACAGGTGTGAGCCACCACTCTTGGTGGAAATCATTTTTCCTCTGGATTTCACAGTCATTGCATGATTGTCTTGTACCACTCAGGGTAAAGGCCAAAGCTGTGATTTGATTGTATGTAAGCCATCCACCCACTGCACCCCCAATGCACTTAGGATTTTGTCTTGGTCCTCTGTATCCTAAGGGTCCATGAAAATGGGCTTTGCTCTGGGTTTATTTTCCTTCATCGTTGTGGGCCCCCAGGTCTGTTCAATACTGAGATTCATGCCCTTCAGGTCTAAAACTGTTTTGTTTTATTGCTTTGGTAATATCTCTCTCTCTCTCTCTTCCTCTGGAATATCTATTAGCTGAAGATTGGGCCCCTGGTTATGATATCCTAATTTTCATGTATTTTCTCTCCTGTTACCTATCACCTTGACTTTTTGTTCCAGTTTTCTTTGAGATGTCCTCACCTTGATCTTCCCAGTATTATGCTGAATTATTTCATTTATCATGTTCTGCATTTCCAAAAGTTCTATTTTGTTCTCTAAATGTACGTTTCTCATACCATCCTTCTATTATTTACTTATTGATCAATCTTTTCTTTTCTTTTTTGATTCTTTGATTGCTGTCCATATATGACCAGCCATATGACATTGCTAATAGTTAACCATATTTTATCTACAAAAATGGCTATTTCAAATGATTCATCCTATTACTTTGATAAAGATATGTTGTCTCACGTATCAATAATGAAAACCCTTCTTTTTCATTCCAAACCAACATAGAACTGTGTGATCCAAGGGCCTTAAATAAGAGGCATTCATGTATCTGTATGCATAAAATTTAAATCCCAATTTAAGGAAGTACTAACCTGAAAGCTATGCTGAAAGATTTTGTTGTGAATTTGATTATTATTAGATATATCATCTCTACCCAGTGGTCATCAGAGAAAAAAAAACAGTTATTTAGTTTAGGTTTGGCAAACAAAATTGATACTTTTTCTGTACTCCATTTTAATGGCTTAAAATTTTCATTAAAAATTACACCTTGGGCTTGGGGGCAATGGCTCATGCCTACAATTCCAACACTTTGGGAGGCCAAGGAAGGTGGATTGCTTGAGCCCAGGAGTTGAAGACCAGACTAGGGAATATGGCGAAACCCCATCTCTACTAAAAATTTAAAAATCACCTGTAGTCTCAGTTACTCAGGAGGCTGAGGTGGGAGGATCCCTTGAGCCTGGGGGGAAGAGGTTGCAGTGAACTGAAATTGTACCGCTGCACTTCAGCCTGGGCAACTGAGTGAGACCTTGTCTTTAAAAAAAAAAAAAAAAATTATACTTATTCCCTCATACAAAGATAATACATTTTAAAGAGATGCTGATTGATTTTTCTGCATTGCCCAGGAGTTGCATTTTTATTCAAGAAGTAACAACTAGCACCCTGTCCTCAAATCTCTTTTGCATTGCCGACATGAATTTGTTGGCATTGTCTTCAAGCATTTCTAGGATATGTGCAAGTCATAGAGATTAACATTGTACCTGGAAGTACAGGATTGGAGAATGGTGGTTAAGTTTTAACAATTCAGTCAAGAAATTCTTTGTTATGAACACTTTTAGGCCTGGAGGAAGTTTAGAATTTTCCATATTGATTGAATTTATACATATTAATTTTTTTCTAAATGATGTCATAAAAGGGTCTTTTAGGTAATGATGAAATAATCAAGTCCCAATAGGAAGATTTCGCCATATGGTACAATGTAATGATAGGGAAATTCAAAGTATTTTAATGTCGTAAACCAATTTTGAGCTTTAATGGAAGAAAGATCATTATGCACAAATGAAACTGCATATATATTTTGTTATGTTTTTGTAAAATCGTTCATAATTATAAACTGGTCAGGAACTTAACAAGTAACTAAAGACTTATACTATAACTGGACAGAAAGAATCAGCTACTCAATAGCAGGCTCAAGGGTACACATACGTTTTTAATATCATGACTTGT
The DNA here is from genome assembly GCF_003255815.1 of Theropithecus gelada. Taxonomy (NCBI): domain Eukaryota; kingdom Metazoa; phylum Chordata; class Mammalia; order Primates; family Cercopithecidae; genus Theropithecus; species Theropithecus gelada. The sequence continues at coordinate 28,771,004 of NC_037689.1, forward strand.
CCACAAATTGCTATGTGAAACTATTTTCCCTATTGTGCTCTGCTTTAGGAGATGAGATGATTGTGGGGGGCAAAAGAATGGTTTCCCAACGGACAGCAGGAAAAAAACAGCCATTCAGTTGGATGTTGTTGGAATCAACAACAAAGAGCCTGAAATGCTCATTTCTCTATTATGGTAAAATCCAACATTTGCTTCGCATGCAGTGATACAAAGCAGTAGCATTTGCCGTGGAATTTGCAATACAGTGAAATATGAGCTAACGAAACTTGGGCATTAAGCTATTCCTCTCCGAGAGATAATGAGTGTTTCTTATTCTTCAACCCTTTGTACTTTATTTTTTAAAAGTCTTTTTGTTTGTTTTTAATGAAAAAAGATATGTTTATTGTAAAAAAAAATCCAAAAATCAGAAAAGCATAGAGAAGAAGCATATGACAGTGGTACCATCTATACTCACCATGGAAACAGTTTATAGATATCATTCCAGAATTTTCTATGTGTAATATATAGACATGGCAGGTTACCATTCATTCCACTTTGTAATTTTGTTTTTATAAATATTTTATGTTGATATAATTATAGACTCACAAGTAGTTATGAAAAAACAGTACAGAGGAGTCTCTCCCTACCCTTTACCCTGTATTCTCCAGTGATAACAAAAACTGCTGTTTTTCAGCAGATCTTTTTTCTTATATTTCTAGACTTGGAGATTCCTGAGTAGATTCAAATAATTTCTGTCTCTACCTCCTTACTTTCTCTCTCGCTTTCTTCTTTCTTTCCTACCTTCCTTCCTCCTTCCTTATATTTTTCCTTTCCTTTCTGTAATCTCCAAACACTGCTATAACACGTTATAGTGAACTGAGTGAGTTAAAACAATGTAAAACAATATAACCTTACAGTTCTGGAAGTCATAAACATAAAGTGGGTTTCACTGCTGTAAAATCATGGTGTGGGCAAGGCTGCCTTCTTTTCTGGAGGCTCTAGGGGTTGAATTCCTCTTCTTGCCTTCTCCGGCTTCTAGAGGGCACATACATTCCGGGCTGGTGCGCCCTTCCTCCATCTTCAAGGTCAGCAGTGTAGTGTCTTCCAGTCTCTCCTCACCTCCTTCTTAGAGGGGACTTTGTGATGACAGTGGGCCCACCTGGCTAATCCGGGAAGTTCTTCCCATCTCAAGATCCTTCATGACACTTGCCAAGTGCCCTTTGCTATGTAAGGTAAAGTGTGTGAGGTGCCAGGGATTCGGTTGTGGGCACCTCGGGCCCTGACCATTACTTAGCCCACAATATGTCCCTTTCTTCTTTCTGTTTTGAGGTTGGACCATCCAGCCAATAGATTCTGGACCTTTTTTACATGTAGGGGTGGTGCCAAGTCTTGCATAGCAGGTAACATTAAGTTGTAGTTCAATCAATATTTGTAGATGGAATTAAAAACTGAATTGCAATACAAAGATTAATACCACAGATTTAAAAAAATATTTATTTTCATATTATGTATTTATATATAATTTTATATATAAATGCATATATAAGTATTTATGTAAATATATTTATATATTTATACTATTATATAGCATAAATGTTTTATTTTAAATAAATATTTATTTAAATATTAATATATTTAGTTAAAATATAATTAAAAATGAAAAAAAATTTTAATATAATTTAAAGATGATTTCGAATACAGATGAATACTACAGATTTTTAAAAATATTTATTTTCATATTATTTATTTTATATATTTTATTTTTATTTTTAAAATTTTTTTCTTTTGTATTCCTTCTAAAAAAAATGGGATACAGGTGCAGAACATGCAGGTTAGTTACATAGGATACGTGAGCCATGGTGGTTTGCTGCACCTATTGACCCATCCTCTAAGTTTCCTCCCGTCACCCCCAACCCCCAAACAGGCCCTGGTGTTTGTTGTTCCCCTCTCTGTGTCCATGTGTTCTCAATGTTCAACTCCCACTTATGAGTGCGAACATGCGGTGTTTGGTTTTCTGTTGCTGTGTTAGTTTGCTGAGGATGACGGCTTCCAGCTTCACCCATGTCCCTGCAAAGGACATGATCTTATCCCTTTTTATGGCTGTGTAGTATTCCGTGGTGTATATGTACCACTTTTCTTTATCCAGTCTATCATTGGTGGGCATCTGGGTTGGTTCCATGTCTTTGTTATTGTAAATAGTGTTGCAATAAACATACATGTGCATGTGTCTTTATAGTAGAATGATTTATATTCCTTTGGGTATATACCCAGTAATGGGATTACTGGGTCAAATGGTATTTCTGGTTCTAGATCCTTGAGGAATCACCATACTGTTTTCCACAATGGTTAAACTAATTTACCTTCCCACCAACAGTGTAAAAGTGTTCCTATTTCCCCACAGCCTCACCAGCATCTATTGTTTCCTGACTTTTTAACGATCGCCATTCTGACTGGTGTGAGATGGTATCTCATTGTGGTTTTGATTTGCATTTTTCTGATGATCAGAGACTATGCATTTATATATATATATATATTTATACACACACATATTTATATAAATATAAATATATTTATGTATTTATACAATTATACAATAAAAATATGTTTTATTTTAAATATTTAAATATTAAATATATTCTATATTTATAAAAAATAGATGTATAATATATAATAAATATTTAATACATATTAAATATATAAATTGATGTATTCATATTTATACATAAATGAATAAATATTTTTATATTAAATATATAATTATAAATAAATCAATGTATATATAAATGTATATTTAATATATACTAGGTGTTATATGTTCAAATATATATTAAATCTATAAATATTCCTTTTAATACTTTATTTTAATAATAACTTTTTAGGTAAGATATGCAAATAAATTTCTAAACCAAATATCCCAGCCTGAGATCTCTAGCTTTGGATAGAAAAGCCTTTACTTTTTAGCAAAATTAATTTTTTTAAATGAAAAACAAAAATTATATTTAGGGTATACAACATGACATTTTGTTTTATGTGTATGTGTGTGTGTGTGTGTGTGTGTGTGTGTGTGTATGTACGTTATGGAATGGCTAAATGAAGCTAATTAGCATGTGCATTACCTAACATACTTTGTTGGTGGAAAGAACACTTACAATCTACTGTTTAGTAATTTTCAAATATCCAATGTGTTGTTATTCACTACAGTCATCATGTTGTAGGGAAGATCTCTCGAACTCTTGCTCCTAAGTGAAACTTTGTATCCTTAGACCAACATCTCCCCAGTGAAAAACACTTTAACATTCACTCCACTGTATTCATTTTCTATTGCTCCATAGCACACAGTGGCTGGCAACACCTGTGTATCATTTCTCTGGGTTCAGAAGTCTAAGCAAGGGTAGACTTTACCCTACTCAGGAGATCACCAGAATGAAATCAGGGTGCCAGGTATGTTGTGTTCTCCCCTGAGCCTCCTGGTGCTATTCCAAATTCAGTTCATGTTGGTGGAATTCAGTTCCTTGTGGTTCTGGGACTGAGGTTCCCACTTCCTTGCTGCTGAAAGTCCTGGGCCACTAGTGATTTCTAGGTCTGTGGACCCCACAGGGCGTTCACATCATCACTATCAGCTTCTTTGTGGACACTGGTTGGTGTCCAGCATCTCTCTCCGACTTCTGGCCATCTTAGAATTCTGCCTACTACTCCCACCGAATTTTTCTGGGTTGGCTGGGCCTTCCCCCTTGTAGAAAGTTGCTCTGCAGGGAAACCACTCTTTTTGTTTTTCCCACTAGTATTTCTCATGTTCCACAATGTGAGTATATCTGTGAGATGCTCCAGTTTCCTGGGACACCTATCACTTTGCTAAGATTTCCAACAGGCATCAAAGTCTCTACTGGTGGGCTTTGAGGAGAAGGCTGACCTGTTCTTGTGCCCCAGAAGGCACTGCCTATCTTTCTTTATTTTTTAATCTCAGGGCTAGAGTCATCCCTGCCCTGCCCAAAATGGGAAAAGGGCATCTCTTCATAGAGATCAGAGCTACATATAAAAGCCAAACTGGGACCGAATCTAAACACCTGCATTTCCTTCCTCCTCCCCTTCCTTTCAGGGCTTCCTGCTGCAGAACAGGGGAGCAGATACGTGTCAATGTATTCCTTTCCCTTTGTAGCCTGTCCATTTGGGCCAGTCGAAATCATTCAGCAATGCATAAGAGAAGAAATATAATATGCGCTGATGTCCAGGTGTATGCAAGTGATAATATGACTAATGGAAGATGTGAACTGAGAAGGGGATGTGGTTATTAATGATTACTTAGGAAAGAATTCTGGGCCAGGCACAGTGGCTGATGCCTGTAATCCCAGCACTTTGGGAGGCTGAGGTGGGAGGATGGCTTGAGCTCAGAAGTTTGAGACCAGCCATGGGCAACATGGTGAAACCCCATCTCTACTAAAAATACAAAAATTAGCTGGGCATGGTGGCACGCACCTATAATCCCCAGCTACTCCAGAGACTGAGGCACAAGAATTGCTTGAACCCGGGAGGCAGAGGTTGCAGTTAGCTGAGATTTTGCCACTGCACTCCAGCCTGGGAGACAGAGCGAGACTCCATCTCAAAAAAAAGAAAAAGAAAAAAAGAAAAAAGAATTCTGTCTGAAGATACTAGGGACGCTAAAAGTTTGCTGTTTATAAAGGGGATTTTATACAATGCACACCTTTGACTTTGTGCCTTCTTGCTCCAGGAGTTACTCCTTTTAAATAGATAGGTCATCTACAGATCCTGCAGATAATCCCTCTGGTATAACCAGAGTACGTAGTTATTTACACATATATGTCCCATAATTTTTTCCTTTCAAGGTAATTGATGACGAATTATACTAAACAAACAATTTTCTGGCTGACAAGTACTGTACTTCAGTGAATTTGCTTGATTAAATTGTAATAATGAAATTGAATTTGATGCTTGCTGTGTAAGTATCTACAAATGCAGTTCCTGTTGAAAATGAGACAATCTGAAGTGCCTTCTAATGGACATCCCACTTCCTTAATGTTTCTTTTGTGTGTGTAAGGGAGAAAGTCTAATGTCTGTTCTTTCCCTCATAGGTTCCTAGTTGAGACACTCTCCTGAAAATAAAAGTCAGATTCACAAGAGAAAAACCATCAGAAGTTTATTGGCATATACTCTACCCATCACACAGGAGAGGCCTCAGTTCAAAAATACTTATCTCTCAAGGCAGTGGCTTAGGGGCCTTGCTCAAATAGGATTTTAACAAAGGGTCATAAATCCTATGTACTGACAAGACAAAGAGGAGAACATGTGCTGGCTACCAAAAGGTAAATTTCTGGGAAGAGTAAAATCTGCCTCTAGCTGCTGTGGTGCCGTCTCTGAGCTAATAGGCGAGAGTTGTAAAGTGGACCATCTTTCGGAGGGAAAGGCAGGCAGGAGGGCAGGAAGGTGGCAAAGGCAGACAGGTGGGCGGGAAGACCTTGTCTTTGTCAATTGTTGTCTTGCTGTGAGGAAAGCAGATGGAGGGGCAATTTGTCCACTGCCTTCTAACCTCCTTCTTTTCAATCAATAATCCTCATTATTTTAAAAGGGGATATTTTGGTTTCCTTCATGTGTAAAAACTGTATCCATCTCCAAGCTCAGGAAAGGAACAATTTACAACCACCCTCCCAGGCTGCTCCTAGCTTTTTTTGTGTGTCCCAGTTGGCTTTTCACTTCCTCTCACCTATCCCAGCATACCTACTTTAAAGACTGTTAATCTAGGCTGGGAGTGGTGGCTCACATCTGTAATCATGGTGCTTTAGGAGACCAGGGAAGGAGGATTGCTTGAGGCTAGTTTGAGACCAGTCTGGGCAACATAGTAAGACCCTATCTCTAAAAAAACAAGTTAAACAATTAGCCAGGCGTGGTGGTACCTGCGTGTAGTCCCAGCTACTCAGGAGGCTGAGGTGGGAGGATTGCTTGAGTCTGGGATGGGAGGTTGAGGCTGCAGTGAGCTATGATCTCACCATTGCACTCCAGCCTGGGCCACAGAACAAGACCCTGTCTGAAAACATGAAAATATAAAAGATTGTATTAATTGTCGTCGTCATCATTTATATAAAATGCAAAGCAGGCCTGGTACATGGTAGGAATACAATAAACACTATTTACATGTTTTTCCGCCTTGAACATGTTCCCTTTTTCTGCTGAGTCACAATATTTTTTGACTGATTGTGGAGGGGGACACCCAGTGCAAAATTAGTAACTCTGGCAGTTTTCTCTGTGTCTTCCTTTTCCTAACTTTTCCATAAAACCATTCCGCCAAAGCCCTCACATGCTCACAGTGGCCTTGTTGTCTCTGATTAATCACAGTTGAAACTGGCTATCTAGAAAGAATGACTAGTTGTCTTAATACTCCAATGGAAATCTGAGTCAGTACACTACTCCTGTTTTTTTAAATGTCTTCTCTTCCCTTGTGGAATGAAAGGAATTTACACATTACACATAATTAGGAGAACAAGGTATTTTTATTTATGCTTTTATTTCAACAGGTTTTTGGGGAACAGGTGGTGTTTGGTTACATGAGTAAGTTCTTTGGTGGTGATTTGTGAGATTTTGGTGCACTCATCACCTGAGCAGTGTACAACTGAACCCTATTTGTACTCTTTTATCCCTCACCCCCTCCTCACCCTTTCCCCCTGAGTCCCCAAAATCCATTGCATCATTCTTATGCCTTTGCATCCTCATAGCTTAGCTCCCACTTATAAGTGAGAACATGCAATGTTTGATTTTTCATTTGTGAGTTACTTCACTTAGAATAATGGTCTCCAATCCCATCCAGATTGCTGCGAACGCCATTAATTCATTCCTTTTTATGGCTGCATAGTATTCCATCATATATATATTTACCACAGTTTCTTTATCCACTCGATTGATGGGCATTTGGGCTAGTCCCACATTTTTGCATTTGCTAATTGTGCTGCTGTAAACATGCGTGTGCAAGTATCTTTTTCGTATAATGACTTCTTTAGCTCTGGGTAGATACCCAGGAGTGAGAACAAGGTATTTTGGAGGCAGATAAACCAGGGTTCCATTCAGTGCTCCCCCTCTGGCATTCAAATTCTTCAAATCCTGGATAAATGTGGGGACCCTCTAAACCTCGCTTCTTGTGCAATGGGGAGAAGAACAGTACCATCTAATGTAGGGTGAGAAAGGAGTGATGCAGTTCTGTATTGAGGGCTCCTGATGAATGATGCCCCCGGTGGGGACTGGCCTGGATTGGAATCTTTCCTGTTATCCCTGGAGTCCCTCTACCTATCCCCACCTGTTCTCTACCCTGGAAGAAGCCCAGGTTGAACAGCATCCATAGGCTGTCTTGCCTTTTCTGTTATCCTGGTTGTTTTTGGCCAAGGAAAGTCAACAAATGAAAGGGAAAGGAGAACCAGGTTGGGGTTTTCATCTCCTCTGTTCCCTCCTGCAGGATTGCCCAGGATTGCATCCTGTACTACTCAAAGGTTATCACAAGCTCTGGGATCATGCCTTCCCCTTTGGGCCTCAGAGTGGTACCAGCCTCAGGGCTGAGCCGTCTTCCTCCTCTTCCTGCCCACACTGCTGTTAGCTGTCTTTTCAGTAAATTCTCCTCTTATTCTCCTATATTCCATGTGTCTCTTCTTTTCTGCTGGGACCATGTAACCAATGCTAGGTCCTGCTTGGCACCCCCAGGAAAATGACAGCCTATTCACAGACCACAGAGCTGTCCACGGCAGAGGAACCAGAGGGCTAATTAGGAGCTCATGTGCATAGCAAACATATTGGAATGTGTTGGTCCTCCAAGCTGGTCAGAGACGTTTGCCATAGTCACTGAGTCATCAGTGGGGTTATCTGCCTTGCAACCTAACAGTGATGCAACTGACATCTTAAGAGATGGGGCAGACATGCACCTGCACCCCCTTTTTATCAACATGATGGTGAGTAAGTGACATGTGGCTTCCAATAGATGCACAATAGCAGGATGCTACATCAAGGGCTGTGATTCTCTAGTCTTTAGGGTGTCTCCCAGGAAATTTTATTTTATATAAAAATCAAACTTCAACAGGGCTGCAACTCCATTGGTCCAAAAGTCTCCCCTGATTGGTGTCAAATAAAAAAACAAATGCAGACTGAGTAAGGAGGGACTTTTATTCAAAAGGCTTAATGCAAGAGGGAAAACACTCTAGGTCTGCAAGCCTCTCAAAGGCTAGGGGCAAAAATGGTTTTTCTTTTATGGAGAGGAGTAAACAAGGCTAGAAAACATAACAGGCACTGACCTTGAATTTAAGGGTGGCCTGATTAGACAGTAGATGAGAAAACATTTGCCATGAGGCCAGACTGTTCCCAGGAGGAAGTGCCTGCTCACTCAGACTGAGGATGGGCCCGTGTTCAGGGTTCTGGGGGAAAGAGAGAAACTGATTCTACATTTGACTAGGAAGGACAAGTGGCTCAGCTAACTTGTCACTGTTTGTAAGACAAAGAATGAGGATTTAGAGGGTCTCTCTCTGTCCTATTAGACAAGGGACATCTGTGAGTCTTTTCTCAGTCATATGGGGAAGGGGGGTTCTTTGCAATAAGCCGTTTTCCAGAACACAAGGTGTGGGAGGATGTTAAGGAGTATTCAGTAGCACTTGATAAAGCACAGTAAGGAAGACTTTATTCAGGACCATGGCAACAGGTGCAGGGACCACAGCAATGGGGACTTGCAGTGGGGGAGAAAGATTGGGCTCAGATCTGAATACAGCATGGGAAAGTGGGGACTCATAGCCACGGAGTAGGGTGCCCATCAGTGGATGGAAAACTACTAAGAGGAAACACCAAGGGCCAGCAGGATTCTTGCTCAACCGACCTAACAGGATTCTAGCAGAAGGCTGACCAGGTGACCACACATCCCCTGAGGGTGGTGGAGGCTGAGGAGCCTGATCAGATACTGAGGTTTCTGAACAGATGCGGGGGGGTGCGGGGGCGGTAGGGTGTTCTTGCTAAATTGACTTAACAGGCTTCTTGCTAAAACTGGATTTTACAAGCAAGTGCACAGATGGGCCTAGAAGAAAGTTGAAGGTCCCCAGAGGTCAGACAGCTATGATATAAGAGGTTTTAAGCATTTGCATCACATACCACATTCTCTGGGCACTAAAGAGAAGGTAACAGGGCTTTAGCTTTTAGAGGCCTCCACATGATCCACACCTTCCCTCCTGAGCGTGTCAGCTCCCTATGGCCATGCACTCGCCAGCAGCCTCTCAATGGAAACTTCTTGCTTTTTTGTTAAAATTGCTCGGGCGTATGAGAGCCAGTTCTAGTCCCAATAGTATGCCCATCTCATCCAACCTCTTACTGCTTCGGGGGTTTGTTTTGACTCTAGTTTGGTTTTCCTAAGGAATCTGGTTGAAAGAGGGAAGAGAGAACAATATTTTTCAAATCAAATTTCTGCCCCAGGTGTTTGTAGAGCAAGGCCACTGCTTCACCAGGCTAAGGTCGCTTCCCCAGGGCCCAGTAAGACTTTCATGGGCCATGAAGGCAAAACATATTAAATATGTTTTAATGTAAAAATATATTATGTAAAAACATAAAACATATCAACATTTGTATTTTACAACTATATTGGTGCAAATACCAATATGATCTTCAATCCCCAATGTTCATTTTCTTTTCTTCTGATTATAACACAAATTAAAACATTTTGTGAGCCCCTAAAAAGGCCTTAGAGAGTGTGCCTGATGGGTAATAATCTGGCCTTTTCCCACTCTCAGATCATGGAAGTTTGGGACTGTTTTGTGTCTTATTCCTCTCATTTCTCAGCCTCTCTCTTGAACTAAGAAGGGAGTTGATGAATTTTTGCAGAACTGGAACTTGTATTCCCCATTGCTTGACATCAAGCTGGAAATGTAGTAAACATTCCCCACGTTGTTGAATTGAGTCACATTAGAAAGCAGGGTATTAGTGCACAGCATTTTTAATTGCTAAGGAAAATTTTAACTTTGCATTCATATGTTCTAAGGAACCTTTATACTTGATGCAGTCAGATTCCTGAGATAAGCCAAATACTTTTCCTGTTTTTGTGTTTCTTTTTTCCTCCATTCTTCATTGTATGCCCTTCAAGGAAATCTGAAAAGTTGGCTTTTTAAAAAATCCTTAGTCACATAGACATGTAGACTGCAATTTTGCTTTTCCTGTAGGATTGCTGACCTTGTAAAATGATGCCTATGTATGCATCACTAATCTATGTGCTTAACTTTTAACATCTATGTAATGCTAGGCATATAGACATTGCCTGAGGGCAGGTGGAGGTTGAGGAACCCTATAGAGAATGATCTGATATCATGTGTGATCAGATATTGAGGGTGAGGGCTTCTTGCAAAAACTGGATTTTACAAAGAAGTACACAGATAATCTTAGAACAAGATTCAGGAGACTAGGTTATATTTGGTCAAGCAAAGAATCTTTGTCAAGGGATTTCTTAACCTTTGCTGTTTTCTAAGATCAAAGGGTTCGGGTGAAATGCGACAATGTCAGTGGTATTTCAACTTAGCAACCTCTTTTTCTGTTTTGTCATGGTTGCTGAAATGAAAGGGAGAAAATATTCAAGGAGTCCACCAAGAAAATGCTTACTTAGGCTGGAATAGCATATAATAAGAGATATGTTGTGGTTATAAGATCAATGATTGCGAAAAAGCTCACTTGAGGGTCTCTCAGGCTGACACCACTTGTCACTTAGCAGTATGATGCAACCTGGCTCTGCAGTTAGCAAACCTGGCCCCAAGGGGCTTTCTAAAACATAAAACCACCTCAGCACAGGTGCAGCTTTTAAATACCTTAAAATAAAGCTCACTCTTATAAGAATAGCTTAAACTTCCTTTAGGAAAGAAATGCCTGGTCACTGACCCAGACTGAATACAGGTATAAGAGACGGGGAAAAATCCCTTGAACTCCCATTCAGTCTCTTATCTGACCATCTCGTTCTCTATGGCCCATGTCACTGGCCTGTTCCTGCTATAAGTTTTCATATCACTGCTGCTAGAATAAACCGCTTGGGTATCAGATTATGTCTGCATTTATCTTTGACACAAATCATACCGAGGGGGAGAAGTTGCCCCTTGTGAAGAATCCAGTTTACCAGGATCACCTGCAACTCCCAAAAGAATGCAGCAACTAGGCAGAGTGTCTCCGCCTCACATTATCTGCTCAAGCACAGTGCTGTTGGCCAAGCCTCCAGCAGCTGACGGGACCCAGCTGTAGTGAGGTTGCAGTGATTGAGTAGGATTGGCCTGCTTCAAAGCAGAGGTTTCTCATGGGAATATGCTTATTAAACTCCCACTGGTGCAGAAACCATGAACAGAGGATGAATGAATGGGGTTGCAATCTCCTCCATCACAGCTCACTTCCCCAACAATAGGATCTCAAGCTGGAGATGCCTTTAAGGTAAGTGTCTATTCCCCTGGCCAGGCTGGGAGCTTTTAACCTTGAAACATACTAGTTGGGATGTTCACAGCAGCTACCTGCTTGTGTTGCATATTCTCCCAACATGTGTTGTCTTGTTCTTGTTTCTTAAATCTGTTGTTGCTTGGTAATTTCCATTGATTATAATGATTTTCTGTGAGGCTTAGCAAGGGAACATTTTAGGAGAGGTTATAAATGGGGCTAATTAGTGACATGCAAATCGCTTTTGTGACTGTTTCAAAACATCTAAATGACCTATAATTAAATTTTGTTGCCAAATTATTTGTTAATTATCATCTTCCTATCAAGTTTATTGCATCAGGAGATGTCATTCACTGTCTAAAAGGTGGAGCGAGGAAGAGCATTGTGCATGTGTGTTGCAGAGAGGGAAAGAATGCTTGTTTTGTTGGGTTTCTGTCTCCATTGTTGTGCTTTTATTTTTTTGTTTCCACTTCTGTGTATCTCAGATGACGAGTTTGTCTATGGGCTGTCAGAATCTTCTGGTTGAGAAAGATGGTGGGAACCACTTTGTTTAAATTTCCTAATTTTCCATAAACAAGTCCCTTCTGCAATATCCCCGACAGATACGACTTTTCACCCTCCACCCAATTCCCGCATGGGAGGAAGGGACTTTGAGAGGCTGATCATTTCGTGGTCTGGCAGCACTCGTAAGTTCCTGGTTCTGTTCTGGACACTGTCCCAGCTGTGGCTTCTGAGACAATGGCTAAATCCTTTCTCTCTTTTACAGACCACCATGCGAACACACTTTAGTGCAGCTCAAATGCCATTTTCCGCTCTGTGTGAAATGTTACCAATTCCTAAGAAATCCTGGATGTCAGATTTTTCTCTTTATTTGAGACGGAGTCTCGCTGTGTCACCCAGGCTGGAATGCAGTGGCGCGATCTCGGCTTACTGCAAGCTTCACCTCCCGGGTTCACCCCATTCTCCTGCCTCAGCCTCCTGAGTAGTTGGGACGACAGGCGCCCGCCACCACACCCGGCTACTTTTTTGTATTTTTAACAGAGACGGGGTTTCACTATGTTAGCCAGGATGGTGTCGATCTCCTGACCTCGTGATCAGCCCACCTTGGCCTCCCAAAGTGCTGGGATTACAGGCATGAGCCACTGTGCCCGGCCGTCAGATGGTTTTTATACCCTTAAGCATCCTGATCGCTCTCCTTTGATATACCACTGAGTCTCCATCCCTCTTAAATCACAGGGATCTGCACTGAAAAATATTCCAACTCTGGTCTGACTTTGTGTAAACAGCTGAGTGGAACTCATCTTCCTTGTCCCAAAAGCATCTTCTTCTTCGTAATGTACACCAAACTAGTATTAACTTCAGGCTTCTCAGTGATTCCCTTCCCCAGCTGACTAAACTCGCTTTGTAGTTGTTTAAAGTCTTCTTCACAGGAGCTGCAAGTAGGTCACATCTAAATATTGGCATCTTTGTGCCATTGATTACGTTTCTTAAATAAGAAGATTATGCGTTTTCCCCATTGCATTTAATTTTGTTAGTTTCCATCTTTTGTTCCACTTCTCAAGGTCTTTTCTGAATCTGTGTTCTCTTCTGATGCGCATGCCGTCTTCCCCATGTTGGGTAAATATTCTGACAGTCGATTCATACAAATCATTGATGTAAATTATGGAATAGTGCAGAGCTATATAGCACAGGCTCAATAACCTCTCCGATTCGGTACAACACTTTAATCAGCACTCTTGTGGAGCATTTGTTTAGCTAGTTAAAACTTGTAGATGCTGTAACACATGATTTTCAAATTCTAAGCTAGAATGGCTATTCATTCCACTGCTGATATTACTGGAAGGAGGAAGTCTGGTTGCATTACCTCAAAACACAGGAGGCCAACGTTGTTCCCAGAGAGCTCAAGATGGCACCAAAAGATCACTGTTTAGCTTCCTAGGTGCACACGAACCATCTTTAGGAATATGAATTCAGGAATCTTATGTCAGAGATATTTTGCATTAACTAGTCTAACTAAAACAAAGATAATTAATACCTTCTTTGTTTATTTAAAAATGACATGGTTGTTTATAAAGTGACATCACACCACATGCCCCCCCTAGGCAGTAAATGTTTATCTGTGGACATTCACCTAATATGCGCAGCATACTCTCTGGCTATATTGGGCATAAATTTGTTTGCATTTGCATAAGCACTGTTATAGACTGACTGTTTCTGACTCCCCAAAATTCGTATGTTGAAACCCCAACCCCTAAGATGATGGTATTTGGAGGTGGGGCTTTTGGGAGGTGAAGAGGTTATGAAGGTGGAAACTCATGAATGGGACTGGTTTCCTGTAGTGATTATAAAAGAGGCCCCAGAGAGTCCCCTTGCTTCTTCCACCATGTGAGGACACATCAGGAAGGCACCATCTACGAACCAGGAAGCAAGTCCTCACTAAATACTGGATCTCTTGGTGCCTTGTTCTTGCACTTCCAAGAACAAATTTATTGTTCCAAGGCTGTGAGCAATATGTTTCTGTTGTTTATAAGCCACTTAGTCTATCGTACTTTGGCATAATAGCCAAACAGACCAAGGCAAGAACCATTTTAATAAACAAGGAATTGTCATTGGCTAATTAAGTAGAATTGTGTAATCATGTTGTTTGAATTTGGATCTTGTTGGTTTACTGTTGTCATAACTGTCTGTCTGCAAGTAACAATAGGCTTGAAACCTAAGCAAACTTAACATATGGAAATCTGTGTCAAGGGCATCTCTGCTTTATAAAAGACAGTCTTCAATTAGAACCCCTCCGCAGTGGGATTGAGCACAAAAACAGAGCTATTTGTGAGAAAGGATGCCCTCAGCTGCAACAACAACAAAAAAAGTTTTCCGCCTTTTTCAAAATTGTGTTTAAACTAAAGGCAACTATCATCATTAAGTTTTTTGTTCTATCTAGATTTTTGCAATGCTTTCCATCTCAGAACAGAGACTACTGCCCTAAATATTCAATTAATATTAGATGGCCCTATAGGAATTTATGTCTAAGAGATAGCATTCATTATCTGTATTTTTTTCCTATTGCTTTTTAGGCATTGATTTATTTTTATATATTTAGGGGGTATAAGTATAATTTTGTTACAGAGATATATTGTGTAGCAGTAGTCTGGACTTTTAGTGTATCCATCATCCAAATAATGAACTTGGTACCCTCGCTCCTATCTCACCGCCCACCTTTTATGGTCTCCAGTGTCTATTATTCCAGTTTGTATATCCATGTCTATCCATTGTTTAGCAACCACTTGTAAGTGACAATATGTAGTATTTGACTTTCTGAGTTATTTCGGTAATGATAATGACCTTTAGTTCCCTCCATTTTGTTGCAAACGACATGAATTCATTCTTTTATATGACTGAGAAGTATTCCATGGAATATATATACCACTTTTTTTTTAAATCCAATCCTCTGTTGATGGACACTTAGGTTGATTCCATATCTTTGGTATTGTGACTAGTGCTGAGATAAATGTACAAGTGCAGGTATCTTTTTAATACAATGATGTCTTTCCCTTTGGGTACATACCCAGTAGTGGGATTGCTGGGTCAAATGGTAGTTCTATTCAATTCTTTGAGAAATCTCCATATTGTCTTCCATAGAGGTTATATTAATTTACATTCCCACCAACAGTATACAAGTGTTCCATTTTCTCTGCATTCTTAACAACATCTGTTGTTTTTAGACTTTTTAATATAGCCATTCTGATGGTGTAAGATGGTACCTCATTGTGGTTTTAATTTGCATTTCTCTGATGATTAGTGGTCTTGCACATTTTTTTTCATATGTTTCTTGGGTGCTTATATGTCTTCTTTTGGAAAATGTTTGCGTCATTTGCCCCCTTTTTAATGGGGTTATTTGTTTTTGTTTTTTTTTTCTTATTGAGTTGTTTGAGTACCTCGTAGATTCTAGATATTAGCCCTTTGTCAGATGCATAGTTTGCACATTTTTTTCCATTCTGTAGGTTGTCTATTTACTCTGTTGATTGTTTCTTTTGCTGTGCAGAAGCTTTTTAGTTTAAGTCCTGTTTGCCTAATTTTGTTTTTGTTGCATTTGCTTTTGAGGACTTAGTCATGAACTAAAGCCAAGAGTGAATTAGATGTATTTTTTTAAGCTTATGGAAACCAGCAGAAGACATAGACTACATAGACATTCATTTTTTTTTTTTCACTTTCATCATCATGCAAATATTCTGAGACACGAAACATCACTGTGACCCAAGGAGAGGCATCGGCGAGAGTTAGTTGAAAAGGAGAAAGGAAAAGAGTGGAATATCATTCACTGGACACCTCCCATCTGCCTTGGAAGTTGGGTGCACTTCATCTGTTTTAAAAATGGAGATAATGGGACATGGAAGCTTGGAGTAATAAAGCCAATATTTGAAAGGGGGACAAGCTGACTTTATGATCTGATCTTTTCACTTAAAGCTCTCAGTTCTTCACTGGGCACGGTGGCTCACGCCTGTAATCCCAGCACTTTGGGAGGCCGAGGCGGGTGGATCACGAGGTCAGGAGATCGAGACCATCCTGGCTAACACGGTGAAGCACCGTCTCTACTAAAAAATACAAAAAATTAGCCGGGCGTGGTGACGGGCACCTGTAGTCCCAGCTACTCGGGAGGCTGAGGCAGGAGAATGACCGGGAGGTGGAGGTTGCAGTGAGCTGAGATCGCGCCACTGCACTCCAGCCTGGGTGACAGAGCCAGACTCTGTCTCAAAAAAAAAAAACAAACAAAACAAACAAACAATAAAAAACCTCTCAGTTCTTCAGTGAGAAAAGTAGGTGTCCTGAACATTATTTTATACTAGCCAAATTCTGACTTGATCAGGAATTAAAATGTAATGGTTTCAAAGCACTAGATAATTCATCAACCAGTAGCACTAAGCACAGGGGTAGGGTTAGTCCCTCCTCATACCAATTTTATGGCTGTCATTAGAGTCAAGCATTTAACCTCCCTGGACTTCAGTCCCTTCACTTGTGCAATGGACTGACTGTTTATTCCCCCCCACCCCCAAATTCATATATTTAAATTCTAACCCTCGAGATGATGGTATTTGGATGAGGGGCCTTTGGAACGTGATTAATCATGAGGGGGTTGTCCTCAAAAATGGGATTAGTACCCACATAAAAGAGACCCCAGAGAGCTCCCTCACTCCTTATACCATATGAAAACATGGGGAGAAGGCACTTCCTGTCTATGAAACAGGAAGCAGGTCCTCACCAACACAGATTCTGCAATACCTTGGTCTTGGACTTCCAGCCTGCAGAGCTGTGACAATTAATTTCTGTTGCTTATAAGCCACCTAATCTGTTGTATTCCATGATAGCAGCTCAAATAGACTAAGACAATCTGTAAAATGAGGGTATTCACCACCCATGAGGTCTCATAGAACCTGCTGGGTCTAACTGTCTGTGGTTCTCAAAGCCTTCCCCATTTGAAGGTTGATGTTTCCTACTTGGTGGAACATTTCTCTTGCTTCCAACTTTATTTTGCTCTTTCTGTCTTCCTTGGCTGAATTCTCTCTTCCCTGTAATTTTCTCTGCATGGCACTTGCAGTTTCACCAGTGGGCTATGGAAGATGTCTTTCAAAGCCTCTGGCTAAGGTATAAGAACAGCTGGGGTCCTCATTGGAAAGCCGTCGAAACTTTAAAACAGTAGGCTGAGGTCTAGAACTGTTCCAGGAGGCGAGATGACAGCAATTGTCCTTGTGTTCATATCCTCTGGTTAATGTGACTCCCAGCTATGAATCAACCTTTATATAAATGCATTTTGGCTCACTGGACTGAATGTAGCTCGGATTCAATAATAGAAAACGTGTGGGAGGAGACAGTGAGAACCCTGAAGCCAGAATGGTCTGATGTTTCTTGTGCTGGAGGTTCCCAGGTTCAGAGATTCACCAGGACTAATAGGCTCAGTGCATAGTGGGGCTCATGGCTAAGATGTATTTCAACAAAAAAATACAGAACACATTGAACAAAGGGAAACAGCGCATGAGGTAAAGTCTGGCAGAATCCAGGCATCAGCTTCCAGGTATATCTCTGAAAGGAGTCACACGGGACATACTTAACTCCTCCAGCAGTGAGCTGTCAACACATGTGAAGTGTTGCCTACAAGGGAAGCTGGTTAGAGACTCAGCACCCAGGTTTTTTATTGGGAGCTATTCATATTAGTGCCCTTTGCCTAGTACTACCAAATTTGCAGACTCCCAGACAGAAAGCAGGTGTTCAGCATAAACTATGTTGTTTGTACAAGCATTTCAGGCAGAGTGCATCATTCTTATTAATTCTGGGAAGGTGAGAACCCTCCCCAAATCTAATTCCCAATTGCCAGCCGAGAGCACACATTACAAGCAGGCCTTTCTAAGGAGAGCAATCTCAGGTCCTCTATGTTAACTTCTTTCTGCATATTTCTAAAGTGTTTCATATTTATTATCTTTTTAAGGAAACAAGCTCTGTCACCATGAAGTCCTAGATGCATCCCAGAATGTAAAAGCTAGAGGAGAATCTTGGCTGTAGCCCATGACTTCATTTTATAGATAACAAAGCCAATTCTCTTCTTTTTCTTATTTTTAGTATATTTTTATGAGATATAATTTTCCTACAGTAAAATGCACAGATCTTAAATGTTCTGTTTGATAAGTTTTGATAATTTTATACACACATATAATCACTGTCCCAAACAAAATATGTAGCGCATGCCCATTATCATCTCAGAACGTTCCTGTTGCTCCTGTCTAATCAATACCCCAGCCAGAGACAAACACTTTTCAGAGTTCTATCACCATAGATAATTTTTGCCTTTTCTTGGACTACATATGAATGGATTCAGGCTATATGGATTCTTTGGGGTCTCACCTCTTTCACTCAACATAATGTGTGTGAGATTCTTATTTGTTGTTGCATGTATCAGTGGTTTGTTTATTTTCATGGCTAAGTAGTCTTATGTTAGATTGATGTTCCAGAGTTTGTTTATGCATTCTTCTGTTGATAGCTATTTGGATTGTCTCCAGTTTTTGGTTATTGTGACTAAGGCTTTGGGTGGATAGATAGTTTTATTTCTCTTGTTTAAACATTGAGTAGTGTAATTGCTTGACAGTAAGATACATGTCTATTCAATTGTATAGGAAATGGCCAAACTTTTCTCTAAAACGTTTGCATGAGTTTACACTTCAACAAGTAATATATAAGAGTTCTAGGGGCCAGGTACGGTGGCTCATGCCTGCAATTCCAGCACTTTGAGAGGCTGAGGTGGAAGGATTGCTTGAGCCCAGGAGTTTGAGACTAGCCTCGGCAACGTGGTAAGACCTGATTTCTACAAAAATGAAAAAATTAGCCAGAGTAGTGGCTAATTTGTCTCTAGTCCTAACTATTTGGGAGGATTGCTTCAACCCAGGAGGTCAGTGCTGCAGTGAACTTTGTTCGTGCGACTGCGCTCCAGCCTGGGTGACAGAGCGTGACCCCGTCTCAAGAAAAAAAACAGTTCCACTTGTTCTGCATCTTCACTAGCATTTGGTATTTTCCATTTTTTGTTGTTTCGTTTTGTTTTTGTTTTAGCCACCGTAGGGGTTGTAAAATGGTATCTCATGGTGGTGATTTTCACTTCTCTGATTACTAATCAGGCTGAATACCTATTTATTTGCTTATTAGCCTTTTGTATATCTTCTTGTATAAAGTTCATATTCAATTGTTTTACTCACCATATTGTTTCATTCCTTTTTTATCATTGATTTGTTCTTTACATATTCTGGATATTTAAAAAATAGTTGTCTTACAAATAAGTTTCCCTGGTCTATGTTGCTTATCTATATTCCTTTTTTCCTAATTTTTAAAAAAATGAATGTTACTTTGAATTATTTTAAGTTATCTCATGTATCCTCTTAATAGTCCCACTCTCTTCACTTGATGATAAATTAGAAGCATCTAAAAGAACCAATCATTTCCCAAAAAGTAAATTAAAACCTTTCTATAGCCATTGTTTGGTTCTAATTACTCTATTGGCCTTGTTCAAATCGTCTTTTATTTATTTGTTTTTTTTTTTTTTTTTTTTTTTTTTAATAAAAGCAAGCTTTATTTTGCTATCTGATGAGACAATATGCTGGTTTGAGAGTTTGGAATAAAAAACATGGATGTTTGTATTATTAAGGAAAGTTCCCAAGCACGTAGTTATTAAGGAAAGCACATATTATTAGGCAAAGTTTCCAAGCAAAAGTCTTAGAATAGACATAAAAATGTGAAATAATGAACAGTGACCTTAGTATTTGCCATTGTCATTGTTCCATGCAATATGCTTTTAAAAATTTTTATTTGATAGTGATAAGAATACTATGAGATCTAACGTCTTAAAATTTTAAGTGTGCAATACAGTATTGTCGACTGCTGGTACAATGTTTGACTGCAGGTCTCTGGAGCTAATCCATCTTGCTTACCTGAAGTTTTATGCCTGCTGACTCATAACTCCCCATTTTCCTTTCCCCTATCCCCTGGAAACCACCACTCTGCTTTTCAGTCTTATGAATTTAGCTACTTTAGATACCTCATATAAGTGGAATAATACAGAATTTGTCTTTCTCTACCTGGCTTATTTCACTTAACGTAAGGTTCTCAAGGTTCATCTATGCTGTTACATATTGTAGAATTTCCCTCCTTTTAAGGCTGCATAGTATTCCATCGTATGTATAGATCATGTTTTTGTTGTTGTTGTTTTTAAATCCATTTATCTGTTGATGGGCATTTAGGTTGCTTCCATATCTTGGCTATGGTGAATAGTACTGCAGTGAACAGAGGAGTGTGATATGTCTTTGAGATTTCAGGGCCGTTGGGTATATTTCCAGGAGTGGGATTGCTAGATCACAAGGTAGTTCCATTTTTTAATTTGTCAAGGAACTTCCATACTGTTTTTCGCAGCAACAGCACCTTTTTGCATTTCCACCAACAGTGTGCAAAGAAATTCTCCACATCCTCACTAACACTTGTCTCTTGTTGTTTGTTTTTCTAAGAGCAGCTGTTCTGACAGTTGTGGAGTGATATCTCGTTGTGTGTGGGTTTGAGTTGCATTTTCCTGATGATTTGTGATGTTGAGCATATTTTCATGTGCTTCTTGGCGTTTGTATGTGTTCTTCGGAGAAATGTCTAGTGAAGTCCTTTGCCCATTTTTTAATTGGGTTATTTGTAGTTTTGTTATTGAGTTTGGGAGTTCATTATATATTTTGGATATATGGTTATCAGTATATTGTTTGGAAATATTTTCTCCCATTCCATAGGTTGCCTTTTCACTTCGTTATTTCCTTTGCTGCACAGAAGCTTTTTAGTTTGACGTAGTCCCACTTGTCTATTTTTGCTTCTATTGCCTGAAGCCTATTCACATTCCTTTTTTTTTTTTTTTGATATAAACATGTTTTTATTTTTTTCTTTTTTTTTTTTCTTTTTTTTTAAAATTTATTTATTATTATTATACTTTAAGTTGTAGGGTACATGTGCATAACATGCAGGTTTGTTACATATGTATACTTGTGCCATGTTGGTCTGCTGCACCCATCAACTCGTCATTTACATCAGGTATAACTCCCAATGCAATCCCTCCCCCCTCCCCCCTCCCCATGATAGGCCCCGGTGTGTGATGTTCCCCTTCCTGAGTCCAAGTGATCTCATTGTTCAGTTCCCACCTATGAGTGAGAACATGCGGTGTTTGGTTTTCTGTTCTTGTGATAGTTTGCTAAGAATGATGGTTTCCAGCTGCATCCATGTCCCTACAAAGGACGCAAACTCATCCTTTTTTATGGCTGCATAGTATTCCATGGTGTATATGTGCCACATTTTCTTAATCCAATCTGTCACTGATGGACATTTGGGTTGATTCCAAGTCTTTGCTATTGTGAATAGTGCTGCAATAAACATACGTGTGCATGTGTCTTTATAGCAGCATAATTTATAATCCTTTGGGTATATCCCCAGTAATGGGATGGCTGGGTCATATGGTACATCTAGTTCTAGATCCTTGAGGAATCGCCATACTGTTTTCCATAATGGTTGAACTAGTTTACAATCCCACCAACAGTGTAAAAGTGTTCCTATTTCTCCACATCCTCTCCAGCACCTGTTGTTTCCTGACTTTTTAATGATTGCCATTCTAACTGGTGTGAGATGGTATCTCATTGTGGTTTTGATTTGCATTTCTCTGATGGCCAGTGATGATGAGCATTTTTTCAT